>NC_057798.1:708830268-708830898 GCF_018294505.1 Triticum aestivum | reverse complement strand
CGCACCCCGCGCACCGTCTTATAAAAAAAATAAGTATCAAACAGCTTTTTAAATGCTACTGTCTTATAAAAAAATATTACTGTTATTATTTAAACAAGTTTGAACATATTTAAACACAAATAAGTATCAAACAGCTTTTTAAATGCTAAAAAAATTGTGGAGCCTGGGAGTCGAACCCAGGACCTCCTGGTGTGAGAACTGGCTGCTGACCAGCAGAGCTAGTAGAGGGGACTTGATGTGGATGAGTTCTGGTGGTACATAACCTGTTGGCTCGAGTTGAAATAAAGAAAAATACTAATGGCGCACCATGGTGAGGTGCGCCATTAGTATGGATGTACTTATGGCGCACCGAGGGGTGGTGCGCCATTAGTATTGTGCCCGCGCCCAAACCTAACCCGACGCCCAAACCTAACCCGTCCGCCCAAACCTAACCCGACGCTGTCCGCCCGCGCCCGCTCCACCGCCGCCGCCCTGCCTCTCCGCCCTCTCCTCGCCCTCGCCCTCTCCCTCCCTCGCCCTCTCCTCGCCTTCCCTCTCCCTCGCCCCGTCTCCCTCGATGCCACCGTCCCCGCCACCTCGACGCTACCCCGCCGCCTCGACGCGACCCCGCCGCCCGGACGCCGCCCCGAC
>NC_057798.1:708797663-708830062 GCF_018294505.1 Triticum aestivum | reverse complement strand
CTGCCCCACCTCGACGCTGCCCCGCCGCCTCGACGCGACCCCGCCGCCCGGACGCCGCCCCGTCCACACCACCGTTGCCGGAGCACCACCACCCCCGTGAGCTCCCCCTCCTCCTCTCCCACAACTTGCACCAATTTGGATCTATCTATCTTGGGGAAACACTCTGGTCGATTTCGGACACATGAATTGAGCACCATTTTCTCACTGATCACCACCATCCATGATCTCTGCCGATGGTATATCTTTTCATGGCTTTACAAACCCACATGCTAACATATTTGTTAATGTAAATTATTCTATCACACATTAATGTATATGCAAATACCACCCCTCCCTTCCCCCCGGATCAATGAAGAAGGGAGAAGTCAGTTGATTCTTGTCAACATTAACAGGAGAGTCACATTGCTAATTGACCATCATTGGCATACATTTCACTATAAGAGCACCTCAACTGAGCTAGGCTACTTTGCCCTTCCCCTAGGATAAGTTTTCACCAGCCTGCATTTTTACTGTGCATTTTTACTGTGCATTTTTTAACACAAAGTTCTCAAAGAGAGTTTGCCTCCTAGGATAAGTTTTCACCAGCCTCCATCTCTCCTTTTTCCAATGAAAGAATGCAGGACTTTTAGTTTCAAGGTTGCTGGTACTTCATGTTTGAGCAGTGAAATGACATGTTAATTTCAGATATGACACTGTTTGGACATTAATTTGAGTAGATGAACATTTTGTGGTTCTGCTAGGACTTGCTCCAGATTTTTTAACCCTAGGATTTCTTTTCTTTTAGTTCTTTTCTTATAGAAAATTTACTGAAAATTCAGAAACTTGGAGTAACCTGTGGACTGTACTTTTGTGATCTCCTACTCCTGAATTTTCATGTCACTTGTGCTATTGCCAAGCATGACATGGCCATTTTTTATTCTGTTTTTGATGGAGCTTGGTGTGTGTTGTTTCGTACTACTAAGCAACCTATTTTGAAGTGAGTAATCAGCATGAGCAAAAATAGACGTTAGATCTTAGCGCTAATGAGAGATGAAAATGTCACATATATATGGTCCACTACTTGCATACAGAGAACAACCTATGAAGCTGTATTTCTGAAATGTGGTGATGATCTTATCTGCAAGAATGAAAATGATGAGCTATGTTTCTAAAATGTGGTGATGATCTTATCTTAGCTGTATTTCTGAACTGGTAGCTAAGTGTATTACTTGTGATGATGATGCTGCTGCTGCTGTACTACTTGTGATGATGTTGCTGCTGTACTACTTGTGATGCTGCTACTAGTTGTGATTTTGTCAAGTGATGCTGCTGCTACTTGTGATCTTCTAAAATGACCCCTTTCTCCTGAAACGTTGATTAATTTCCGTTTCGGTTGAGAAATGGGGCACTCCTAGGTCAAGAAAATTAGCAAAGGTCATGGCCAATTTTCTTGACCTAGAAGGTGCCCGATTCTCAACCGAAATAAAAATTAATTTGCTTTAGTGGTTGGATTAGTTTAGTATTTTATTCACACACTCAGACACCCTTGCTTGCCATGTGTTTGAACACCCTGCGGTGTAGTAAAAAGTAATTACAGATACACTCACCCACATAAGTATTCAGCACAATGAAAAAATAGTACAAATTAAGGAAAGGCAATACCATTTTAGACGCTTGTCTTCTAAAAAGAAGAGTGAACTTTCTAGACACACCCCTCAAGAACTAGGTTACCCTGAGAACGTGGACTTGGACCTTAGCAACAACACACTAACAGGTTCTATCCCAAAACACCTAGGCAATATCACAAACATCTCTCAATTGTTCCTTGACAATAACCAACTTTTTGGCGACATTCCTCGAGAATTAGGTTATTTGGTCAACTTAGAGATCTTGTTCCTTGACAATAACCAACTTTTTGACCAAACTTTGTTTCTATTTAGAGAGAAACATGGCCCACAACGATGAGGCCGGGGGTTCGGGCGGCAAGGCATTCTGGGAGCTGTCCCAGGAGATGGAGGAACAACCTCACTTGTATGAGGCCGCCGCCTTCCACACCGATCCTGAGACCACTGATGGTGCCGCCGAGGATGACCACACTGATGCCACCACTAATGGTGCCACCGAGGATGCCACCACTGATGATGGCGGCACCCGCACAGATGGCAGCCAACCGAAGAGGCAACGGAAGGACCGACGCCCGATCGTGCTCCTCACCCTCAAGGTAGAAGTTACTGAAGTGGACTCCAACGGGTATCCAACGGCGCCCGAACGAATAGTCAAGGGGTACTCGCTTCAGCTCGGGTGCATTGTCCGGAGCACCGTCTCGATAAACACCAAGAACCTTAGGCATCCTGACCGAGGGAATTTGCGCCACCTCCTCTTCACGAAGCTGCACGAACGATACAAGTTCCCCGCTGAATTTGCAAACACAAGCCTCAAAGGGAATAAAGTGAACAATGCTGCCCTCACGAATATGAGCAAGGCCCTGTCTACTTGGAAAAGCAATGTGAAGAAAATGATCGATAAAGGTGAGAGTTATCAGAAGATCAAGGAGAAAAATCCTTCGATCACCGAAGATGACTACAACGACTTCAAGATCAATTTCTCGAGCACCGCAAGCTCCCAATCAAGTGAGTGGGGGAAACAAATGCGGGAGCTGAACATAGGGGAACACACACTCGGTCCCGGCGGTTACAGAGTGGCGCAGCCTATATGGGACAAGGAGGAGGTGGACCGTGCCGAGCAAGGCCTACCACCCCTCTTCGAGAAATACAGCGGTAACAAGCAGACCGGGAACTTTGTCAGGGCCCGGTACAAGAAGGACCCGAAAACAAAGGAGCTTACCACAGATCCGAAGACCAGGCAGCTTGAGCTTGTTCTGGTAAGGAATACACCCCCGCGTAATTAGCTCCATATGGTTGCATTCTAATTAATGAAGCCAAATTTCTAAATGGTTCACATTCCTTCCGCAGGCGACTGAAAGCAGTAGTGCGGGGTCGACTAAGAGAAACCCTTGGGACACCACTCTAAATAGGGCATTGAATGTAATGAAGAAGAAGGATAAGCTCAGTAAGCCGACGTTAGCTGGTCGTGTGGCCGGCAAAGGCTTGTCGACAAAATGGGGGTCATACTATACCGCTGGTGTGCGGAAGGAGAAAAAGACCAGCTCGGAAAGCCAGGCGCGAGAGGTTCAAGAACTCAAGGAACAGGTGGCGCGGATTCCGGAGACTGTCCAAGAGCAAGTGGAACAACGACTCGGAGCGACGATCACCGCCATTGTGCCTACCTTGATCTCGGGGTTGAGTGCGTGGATTGCGGGCGGCCAACAGGGGCCGCCCCTGATTCCTAGCTTCACGGCCAGCAACTCGCATAATGCGATGGCAGGGCCATTGGTGCCTCCGGCGGAGGCGGCATTGGTGTCTCCGACGCCGGCACGGGAGCTTAATGCACTCGGGTGTACGCCGACCGACACCTCTACAGCAAGCGGCCCCTCCGTCAACTGCACGCCCGCCGTTGGCGGTGCGTCGACATTAGCCGAGCTCGACGCCATCATCACGGTAACTAATTAAGCCTCTCTCGGCCGAGGACTTCATCTCCTTGCCTTTGACTGGGCATCCCTGACGCCCTACATGTTTTCGCAGGGCGCCGCCGACGTTCCGTGCACTCTCCTCCACTTCGTGAACAACGAGTTGGTCGATGTCGCCAAGGGCAAAATCGTTCAACCGGGCAACCCCTTGTTCCACGGTACCCAGATGCCACCCAACTTGTTTAGGGTTCAACTGGTTCGGGTGCTGCCAGGCTGCGACGACTTGTTACCTCCGATTCGACCCGTCGGGGCCGACGATGAAGACGTGATGACCCTCCGCGCCTGCCTGAGCTGGCCCCTGGTTTGGCCGAAGAGCCAGATTCGTTTGGGGGCGGGGGACACCACCCCAAAGACAACACCGCCAGTCGTGCCGGCGCCAAGTCGGCCCCATGGCAAGACCGCCGTAACGGTGCCGGACATCCCTATGCCACTGGATCCAAACATGCATATGGCACAGGATCAGAACGACGACGACGACGACGATGATACATTTGGCAACGTCGATCAGTACTTTGCCGATCATGGGTACGATGGCGACTTCATGGGGCCTCCTTCTCAAGAACCAAACCCAACAAAAGACGTGTGCGATCTAGCTGGTACCGCGGAGAAGCCAAGTTGCAACAGGCGCCGTCTGGCGTTCAGCTCTCAGGAGACGCCTCCAGCTGCCGACTTCACCGAGCCTCAGATAGGCGAGGTGCAAAATATTATCAGCCCCAACACACTCAAGAAGGCGGTCTGTGAGCAGAACTCGGTCCCATTTGAGGAGAAGAAGAAGGCACGCAAAAGAAAGACTAAGAAGGGTGCGAGCCAGCCGGCACCGAGTATGATCCGTGCTCAGGACGGGCCACCTTCACCGCAGGATATCTCGAGGAGGGTGCATGTGGCGGGTAGGGCGATGCTACCGACAAATATGCTCAATGCTGCAACCGTTGCTATGCGGAGTCTGCATGACAGTGTTCTTGCTTTGGAGAAGCGGCGTCTCAGAGAGAAGGATGTGGCATACCCGGTTTTCGCGGCCAAGGTGCCAGAGGGCAAGGGCTTTGTGGATAACTCCATCGGGCGTACGATCGTCCTGCGTTTTGATGACATCCACGCTATGTTGAACCTTCATCCGCTGCACTACACCTTCGTTCGGCTATTTTCGCTGAGTATGGAGATGCGGATCATTCGCGACAAGACCCCGGACATCCTGATAGTCGACCCCTTCTACATGCGTGCCAAGATCTTGGGCAGCGCTGGGGACCGGCAAGTCGCGAGTTCTTACCTCGAAGGCGTCATTCTGGCAAACCAAGATAAGGATAACTTCCTCGTGCCTTACTTTCCCGAGTAAGTCCTCCCCTCAACCGGCCCGTAGCATATGAATACTTACATTTCGATCGTTTTTCTTTTAACATTCCGTGTTTTCTGCAGTGACACACGTTGCACGCTCATCCTCCTAAGCCCCAAATATTCCATGGCCATGTATTTCGACCCGGACCGTCAGTCGAACGTAGACTACACAAATGTCAAGAAGGTTCTTGATGATGTTCTCCCCGGCTACGCCAAATCTGGAGGCACCTTCACCAGGCCTAATCGTAAGTACGGCAAGCATGTGTTCTCCCACAATACGACGTTCTGCTGCGTCAAGCAGCCGCCTGGCGGTCAGAAGGGTGCCTACTATGCCATCCATCACATGCGGGCGATCGTACGGGACCATCATCAACTTCTGCTACCGAGTAAACTCAAAGATTGGGCAAAGAGCGTGTCGGCAATCCAGGATGCGGACCTCCAACAAGAATTCTTTCGCATCCAGTCGGAGTTTGCGGAAATCATCCATCAAGATGTCCTTCATACCTCGGGGCAGTTCTACCTCAACGTTCAACCGTCCAACAGTGACATCGACACAATGCTACAAATGCAGGCTGACAACGACCGTTATTTCATGACTCCCACGATAGACGGCGGCTTCATCCATGCTCCAGTCCCTTGAGTCGAGTCGAAAGCAGTGATGCTGTGTCTAGTTCTGAAACATCGATTGGCTCATGTTGTAATTAAACTTTAATGAACTTGTAGTATGTCTCTTTGGTTTCGAGAGTCGTTGAACTTAGATGTAATCGATGCTATTAATGTCTTGCTTTTCTCTTTCGATCGTTCTGTTGCATACTTATATATTGCTTATGTATTGTCTGTGAATTGGTACTAATGTTTCGTTTGGCTAGTGCATAGCGATGCCGACGTATGTCGTGTACAAGGGTAAGGTTCCCGGAGTCTACGATGACTGGGAGGACTGTTGGAGACAGGTTCACCGATTCAGCGGTAACAGTTACAAATGGTACACCACTAGGGCCGAGGCCGAATCTAGATACGTCCGCTATCTAGCGGGAGAGGGGAGGGAGCGTTGGAGGAACCGGATGAAGACGAGTTTCATCGTCATGATGCTCATCGTGATGACCGCAGCTCTCTTCTATGTGATGGTAGTTTAGATGATCGATATCGACTTGTAATGTGAAGACAAACTCGCTACTCGCGGTCTCGAGACTTGTAGTATAATGTTCTATCTTTGTTCGGTCTTTTCAATTCGGAGACTAATATGATGAATTGTATTCGGAGACTAATATGATGAATTGTATTCAAAGACTAATCTTCTATTGTATTCGATGAATCTGTTGTTGATGTGTGCTGTCTATATTTTGTCAAATTATACATTTTGTAACCTGTGCAAAAAACAGAAAATAAAAAATGAAAAAACCTAATATTCATACTAATGGCGCATCACATGACAGTGCGCCATTAGTATGACAGTGCATACTAATGGCGCATCACTGGGAAGTGCGCCATTAGTATGCCGCGGTTACTAATGGCGCATCCAGTGGTGGTGCGCCATTAGTATGCCAAAGCACCTGGGTATACATGGCCCCTGGGAGGCATACTAATGGCGCACCCTTGCCTATACTAATGGCGCACCCGCGGTGGTATACTAATGGCGCACCAGGTGGTGCGCCATTAGTAAAAATTACTAATGGCGTGCTATTAATGGCGCACCACAGATGCGCCATTAATGGCCATTTTAGGTGCGCCATTAGTAGGGGTTTTTCTAGTAGTGCCCCCTGACCGTCGACGAGCAGCTCCTGAGCATCGAGACCCGTCTGCGGTCGGCCCATCAGCTGCTGCGCCGGCTTCAACGTGTCGGGGCCCAGGCGATCTCCGTCCTGTGGCCAGGCATGCCGGCTCTGCGCACCGCCAGTCGAACTGCCGACTGGCTGGAGGTCGCGGCCGGTCGTCTTGAGGCTTGGAAGGGTTCCTCGGCCCGGGCTGGAGCGCGCCGGGCCTTGGAATTCGTCAAGGCTTGGTATCCAGGGCTGGACCTGGACCGGCTGGCCGCGTTCTGGTCAAAGGCCCAGGCAGAAATGGCGGCTGTGGAAGACGCCCTCATCGAGCGTGCGGCGGCAATCACCGACTACACCGACACCAGCGTCTTCGTTCCCGAGCGGGTCGCGAATGGTGAGGAGGTGCCTCCGGAGTGGTTCGGGATGAACCCCGACTATGACGAGGACTCGACGGAGGTGATCGGCTCCAGCACCGAGGAGGAAGATGAGGCGGGGGACGAAGACGAGACGAAGGCCCCAGAGGACAGGGCGGATGACCAGCCTCAGCTCGATCGTGCCTCCAGCAACGAGGCGCGTCCAACTGGGCCGGCTGCCGCCGGAGGCGATCAAGCCGAGACTACCCAGCCGGCCGCCCCAGCACCTGACACCGCCGTCTCCGCCGAACCGCCGAACCCGTCTGCTGCTCCTTAGGCTGCCGTCTTGTCCTTTCTTTATCTGTTTTCATAGTCTTTGAAGAACTTGTTAATTTGCACAATTCCACCCGCGGGGTGTATCTTGAACTCGGCCAGAGGCCTTTGCTTATGTAAATATCTATCTGCCTTCTATCTTTCCTTGCTTATTGCTCTTTTGGCTTTTTCCTTTGCCGCCTTTCCATAGTCGCTGCTTTGCCAGATGGACAGCCGCTCCGCGAACTGCCGCAAGTCAAATGCTTGGCTACTTTAGGGACGGCAAGTACTTCGCCTTTTTTAGAGTTTTTTAACAAGTGGGATAGAAGGCGGTAAGCCGACTACTCGAGAGTCGGCTCTGCAGGGAGAGGCTGGGAGCCGGCTTGGGCTATGCATACGCTTTAAGTCCTTAGCCATTTTTTCGTGTGTGCGCTCGTTCTTGCTTGTTCTCCGCCTACCAATAGTCGCTCTGCGAGCTGCGGCTTTTGACAGGAGACGGCTTAAGTGCAGCACACTACTTGTCCGACTGCAGGAAGCATTTCATATTACAAGACGGCAAGTCCCCGGGCCGACTAGTCGAACCCGGTGCCAAGCAACATGACAAAAGAGTAGCATACTCGGAGGCATAATTCTTATCATACAGATAACAAAAAGGGCAGTCCCCGAGCTCGTCTCGGGGGCCCAAAGTCTCGGTACTTTAACACAAAGGATAGCATGGTACATACGGCATTAACTGTAAAATCTTCGGAGAAGATTTGCGTTCCATGGCCGTTCTGACTCCTTGCCGGAGTCACCCCTCTTGCGCGCTCGAGGCTTCTGAGCGTCGACTAGGTAGTAGGAGCCGTTTCCCAGCACTTTGCTGATGATGAAGGGGCCTTCCCAAGGCGCCGACAACTTGTGCTGGCCGGCTGTTCGCTGAATCAGCCGGAGCACAAGGTCGCCCTCTTGAAACGATCTTGGACTGACCTTTCGGTTGTAGTATCGGCGCAGACTCTGCTGGTAGATGCCGCCCGGCTGAGTGCCAACAGCCGGCCCTCTTCCAGCAGGTCGATGCCGTCTTGACGTGCTTCTTCAGCTTCCTCTTCGGTGTACATGGTGACTCGTGGGGAGTCGAATTCTATGTCCGTCGGGATGACGGCTTCGGCACCATAGACGAGGAAGAAAGGCGTGAAGCTGGTTGACTTGTTTGGAGTCGTACGCAGACTCCATAGGACGGCTGGCAGCTCCTCAAGCCAACAGCCGGCCGAACGTTCGAGTGGTTCGACCAGTCGAGGCTTGATGCCGGACAAGATGAGGCCGTTTGCTCGCTCCACCTGGCCGTTTGACTGCGGGTGGGAACGGACGCTAAGTCCAGTCAGATGCCCTGTGTCACGCAGAAACGAGCCAAGGCGCCTTTGGCGAAATTTGTGCTGTTGTCGGTGATGATGCTGTGCGGTATGCTGTACTGCACCGTGATGTCGGTGATGAAAGTCACTGCAGTTGGACCATTCAACTTCTTGATGGGCTTTGCTTCTATCCACTTGGTGAACTTGTCCACCGCGACAAGCAGGTGAGTTAGGCCGCCTCGGGCCATCTTGAATGGTCCCACCATGTCCAGGCCCCAAACTGCAAAGGGCCAGGCGATGGGGATTGTCTTCAGCGTGGAAGCCGGCTGAAGTGGCTTGGAACGGAACTTCTGGCACCCCTAGCATTTTTGGACTAACTCCTTAGCCTCTTCCAGGGCAGTCAGCCAGAAGAAACCATGCCGAAAGGCTTTGGCGACGAGTGCTCTTGAAGCTGCATGGTGGCCGCACTCGCCCTGATGAATGTCTCTGAGAATTGCTTGGCCTTGTTCTGGCTCTACGCAGCGCTGGTAGACACCAGTGACACTGCGCCTGACCAGCTCTCTGTTGATTATGGTGTATGCTGCCGCTCGGCGTTACACGTGCCGAGCCAAGATCTCATCAGCTGGCAGCTCTCTGTTTACTAGAAACTTGAGGATGGGCTGCGCCCATGAGGGTGCTGCTATTTCTTCAACCGCCACCACAGCGATTTGGACAAGGGTGGCTGGGCTGGGAGGTGGCGGGCTGGAGTCTGCGGCCGCTTGCTGGATTGACGATGTCCTCGGGACGACTGGCGCAGTCCCCGGGCTGACTGGTGCAGTCCCCGGGCCGACTGGCGCAGTCCCCGGGCCAGGTTCTGAAGTCCCCGGGCTGGCTTCGACTGTAATTTTCTTGGGGCCGTCTGGGGCTCTTGGGTCGGATTCGACTTCTTCGGGAGGAGCCGGCACAAATATGGAGTCTGATTCTGGTGAAGGCTTGATGGACGGCTTAAGAAGATGCTGAAGAGCGACGCCGGACGGTATTGCTTGGCGGGTGGAGCCGATTCGTGCCAAGGCGTCTGCTTGATCGTTGTCGTTTCTTGGCACGTGAAGGAACTTGCACCCCTCGAAGTATCCGCTGAGTTGCTGCACCAGGAAATGGTAGCTCGCCATGTTTGCATCTTTGGCGTCCCAGTCGCCAGATGACTGCTGGACCACCAAATCAGAGTCGCCATAGCACAGAATCCGGCGAATGCCGAGTTCTTTGGCAAGCCGGAGTCTGTGAATTAGCGCCTCGTATTCGGCGACGTTTTTGGAGGCGGCGAAGTGGATCTGCAGCACATACTTGAGCTTGTCGCCTTTGGGGGAGGTGAGGACGATGCCGGCTCCCAGGCCGGTACGCATCTTGGAGCCGTCGAAATGCATCCACAAATGGGTGGAGTCGGGCGCTGGCGGCAGGAACTGGGTCTCGGCCTAGTCGACGAGGAAGTCGGCCAGTGCTTGCGACTAGATGGCGGTGCGTGGCTGGTAGTAGATGGTGTAAGGAGCCAGATCTATGGCCCATTTGGCTACTCGGCCAGAGGCGTCTCGGCTTCCAATGATCTCGGCCAGCGGAGCCGTGCAAACCACGGTGATTGGATGCTCTTGAAAGTAAGGCTTTAGCTTCTTGGCGGCAAAATGCACACCGTAGCACATCTTCTGGTAATGGGGATAGTTCTACTTGGAGGTTGACAGTACCTCGCTCAGGTAATATACCGGTCTGTGGACAAGGAGCGCCTTGCCTTCTTCTTTGCGTTCGACTACAATAACTATGCTGACTACTCGGCTGGTGGCGGCGATGTACAGGAGCATGGGCTCTTTAGGAGTCGGAGCCGCCAACACAGGGGGAGTAGTCAACATCTTCTTCAGCTGGAGAAATGCTTCATCCGCCTTGTGGTTCCACTCGAAAAAGGTGGTCTTCTGCATCAATTGATACAAAGGCAGAGCTTTCTCGCCCAGCCAACTGATGAATCGGCTGATGGACGCCAAGCAGCCGGTGAACTTCTGCACATCTAATAGTCGGCTGGGTACCTCCATTCTCTTGATGGCCTTGATCTTCACGGGGTTGCACTCTATGCCGCGTCCAGAGAGCAGGAAGCCAAGGAGTTGGCCGGCTGGTACTCCGAAAACGCAATTTTCAGGGTTGAGCTTCATCTGGAATCGGCGCAGGTTCTCAAAGGTCTCCTTGAGGTCCTCTAGCAGCGTCCCACGCTTCTCCATCTTCACCACCACATCATCCACGTAGACATGGGCATTCCTGCCGAGTTGCTTGAGGAGGCACTTCTGCATGCAACGCTGAAAGGTGGCGCCGGCATTCCTCAGGCCGAATGTCATCGTCAGGTAGCAGAAGGCTCCAAATGGTGTGATGAAGGCGGTCTTCAGTCTGTCTGCCGGGTTCAGCTTGACCTGGTGATATCCTGAATATGCATCTAAGAAACTCAGCAGCTCGCATCCGGCTATGGAGTCTATCACCTGATTGATTCTCGGCAGGGCAAATGGATCCTTTGGGCAGGCTTTGTTGAGGCTTGTGTAATCAATGCACATCCGCCATTGCTTGTTTTTCTTCAGTACCAAAACCGGGTTTGCCAGCCACTCTGGAAAAAACACTTCCATGATGAAGCCGGCTGCAAGAAGCCGGGCTATCTCTTCTCCAACAACTCTTCTCTTTTCTTCTGATAGGTGGCGCAAGGGCTACCTGACGGGTTTCACATCCGGCCTGACATGTAGCTTGTGCTCGGCAAATTCCGTCGGTACACCTGGCATGTCTTTGGGGGACCATGCAAAGATGTCTCGATTCTCATGAAGGAAATCAACGAGCTCGCCTTCCTATTTGCTGTCAAGGTTTGTACCCATGACAGCGTACCTCTCTGGGTGTTCCAGGTCCAAGGGTATCTTCTTGGTCTCTTTGGCCGGCTTGAACGAACCTTCAGCTTCCGACTCCTTGGGGTCAGGCGACATTTCTGGCTGTTTTCCGGCTATCGCCACGACCCGATCGAGGAGCCGCTTCTCAGCTGCGATCACCAGGGACTCGGCCAGCCGGCTGCTCTCGGCCGTGCAGGCGGACGACTTCCTGTAGTCGCCGGCTACGGTCAGAATTCCCTTGGAACTCGGCATCTTCATCTTGAGGTAGGCGTAGTGAGGAACCGCCATGAACCTGGCCAAGGCAGGTCGGCCAAGCAGCGTGTGGTATGGGCTTTCCAGGTCCACTACTTCAAACCAGATTGGCTCTCAGCAGAAATGATCTTTGTCTCCGAAGAGGACGTCTATCAAGATCTTGCCGATTGGTGAGCAGGAAAGGCCGGGCACAATACCATGGAACACAGTCCGGCTGCTCTACAGCTGTCTTTGCTTGATTCCTAGCTTCTCCATAGTATCTTTGTACAGGATGTTGATGCTACTGCTTTCGTCTATCAGCACTCTCGAGAAGCGGGCGGCCCGCCTATCAGTGGCCAAGGTGGCACCTAGGACCAGGGCATAGGAGCCCGGATTCGGCATCACCTCTGGGTGATCCGCTCTGCTCCAACTGATAGGCTTCTCGGACCAATGCATAAATTCTGGAGTGTCTGTTTCCACTGCATTTACTTCTTGTTGCTGCAGCCGTCTACTATGCCGATCATCAGCCACACTGGTGAACACCACATAGGCTCCATGCTCTTCTAGATACTCGTCTTGCACTGCGCCGACTGGTCGAGCGGCCGGCTGCTGGGGCGGCGGTGGAGGCGGCGGCCCAGCAGGCGGCGGAGGAAGGAGGCCGTCTCCCTTGGCGATTCTGGTGAGCCAGTGGCACTTCCGGGTGGTATGATTCGACGGCTTCGCGCCACTGTGGAACTTGCAGGGACCATCCAGAGTCTGCTCATAGGAAAAGGCCAACAACCAATTGGATTTGCCGCCTTTCTGCCGTTTGGCCGGAGGCTGCCCCTTCGGTTGTTGATCTTCGACTGTCGCAACCTGCCGACTGTTGGAAGTCGGTTGCTGGGCCTTGCGTTTGTTGTCGCTCTGTTGTTGTCGCCGACTGGTGTTCCAGCTGGAGTTCTGGGAGCCTGAGGGGCCACTTTGCCAGCCGCATTGACTTGAATCTCTGTCTTCATGGAGGAGTCAGTTGTGGCGTACTTGTCTGCTATGATCAGCAGTTCGTCGAGGGTTTCTGGCTCGTCGTAGAGGAGCCTGTGCTTGAGGAGGGTGCCTTCTCGGCACCCAGCTGTGAAGTACTCGATAGCCTGCACCTCGTGCATACCCTCGCAGGAGTTCCGAAGCTCGCCCCAGCGCGTGAGGTAGTCGCGTGATGACTCATCAGGGCCTTGCACGCACAAGGAAAGCTGGCACGGCTTGGGAGGTCACTTGTACGTGCTCGTGAAGTTGCGGATGAAGGCTTCGGTGAAGTCGACCCAGCTGTTGATGCTGCGGGGCTTCAGGCTATTCAACCATGTCCGGGCCGTGCCCTGGAGCATGAGTGGAACGTACTTTACGGCAACTCGCTTGTTGCCGTTCGCTATACTAATGGCCGTGGAGTAATCAATCAGCCAGTCTTCCAGCTTCACGGAGCCGGTGTACTTGGGTGTGTCTCGAGGGAGCGTGAACCCTTTGGGGAAGGGCTCGTCTCGGATGCGAGGTCCAAAGCAAGGCGGACCCAGCTCGTCTTCTTCTTCCAGCGCCAGGGATCGATGGAGTCGGTCGATCTGATGGAGGGCGTCGTTCTCTCCGACTCCCTCTCAGCGGCCAAGGCGGACACCGAGAGTCGGATGCTCAACAGGCGGCGGGGAGACTCGCCGTTCTCTTCTGGGTGGGGGAGGCAGGTAGTCGTCCCGCCGTTCCACTGCTCTTGGCCGGCCATCTTGGTCGCGCTCAATGGTGATGCGAGTCCGACTGTGACTGACAACCGGCTCTTTCTCTTTCCTTCCGCGGACTCTGCCAGTCAGCGTCCGAGATGTCGCGCCTTGATCTCGGCGGGGAGGCAAGTCATCATTCGGTTGCTGCAGCGCATCCGCACGGCCGCCGGCCGCGTTCTGCGTTGCAACCGCGTCGAGGAGCTGCTAGACTCGCTCCATCATCATGCGGCGCTCTTCGCCCTCGAAGTTCTTCAGCTCGTTAGTCGCTGCTTGGGCGGCACGGATGTTCTCCGCAGGGGTGGCGTATACGGGGCGTTTAGCCCTGAACAAGTCGGCGATGGTCGCGCCGCGTTGCCGGACCACGCCTAGGTGGCTCGGCCCAGCCGGAGCCGGCAAGCCGCCCACGGCGCGATCCATCTCGCGCTGGTAGGCTTCTGACAAGCGCCTCATGCTCGCCAGCCTCTTGGCGCCTTCGATGATCTGAAGGCGGCGTGTCTCTAGCGTCTCAGCATCTACGTCCTCTGGAATGGGCACAGTTAGGTCTTGCAGGGCCGCGGCGAGCGGGTCCTGAGCTTCTTCACCGGAGCGCTCATCATGACTGATGACGAGCACCTCCATGATGGTGCCTCCGCCGCTCTCCTCGTGAGGATGCGGCTCGTCGTAGACCACCACGTTGGTGGGGAAAGTGTCGATCGACACGGCGTCGGAGTCGACCAGCATCGGGTCGGTGGATCCTACGGACTCCAAGTCCATGGCAGGCTCGCCGGCGACATGGAGGTGGTCGAGGAGGCCCGCGAGGAGACTCTCGGGGCCGCCGTGCCTGCGTCGGACGCAGGCTCGTCGAAAAGTCGAACCTCGCCGACAAGTTCGGCGAGGCTGCTCGCTGCACAGGCGGCCTCAGCGCTGCGCAGCGCGTCGATGCAGACTCCATCTGGCGAGCCTGGCTGGCTGCGATCGCCAGGGAGGAAGAGGGTTCCCGTCCAGAACAGATCTCCGGACGATGGTGCACCAGGCCCCACGGTGGGCGCCAAATGTCGGGGGTTGGGTGCGACATATGCCAAAGGATGGCTTATCATGGTGGGGGCGAGTAGAACGTCGCTGGAGCCTGGAAACGGGATGAGGCGAAGACATGCACGCCGGCGGATCTTACCCAGCTTCAGGGCTCTCTGAGGAGAAACACCCCTACTGCTGCTCTGCGGGGTCTCCGCATGATCACTAAGGTGAAGTGAATACAAGGGTGCTCCTAGAGCTGTTTCTGGAGGAAGGAGAAGACAAGGCTAGTTCTCTCCCTCCTTTGTGTTCTGTCTAATGCTACTGGATGCCAACCCCTTGCATGGGTGCCCTGGGGGGTTTATATAGGCCTACCCCCCAGGGTTACAATGGTAAATCCGGCTGGGCGCGGATCCCAGCCATCTGTCTCTCAGGCGCCGTCTTTTCCGCCGACTCCTGGGGCCCGCCGACTGGTGGGCCCCGCCGACTGGTGGGCCCCGCCGACTAGCCTGGTACGGGGGCGTCAGCCCGTGTCCGCCGCGGGCGGGTCTTGCCGGCTGCGGATTACTATAGCCGTGCTTCTAATGACACGGGCTTGGTCGTGGGGTCATGGCGACAGTGCCGCTGCCTGACGGGCAATCACTATGGCCATCCCTCGGTCTCATCTGGTTTAATGGCGTGTGGGACCCGTGGGAGGGGCCGGCCGGCTTGAGGGGGCCGACTCCCAACGGGTCCGACTCTCGGCGCTCTCGCCGTCTTCAATGCTCCCGCTAACTGGTAGGTCCCGCCATCTCCGGGCCGTACATGCAAGGCATCGTGGGCACAGGGCCCCGCCCCAAAGGCTGATGTCAGGGCTGGCATGGCAACAGTGCCGCGCCGGGCGGAGATCCCCGCAAGTACGGCGCACTGTGGCCATGCTTGCATTTAATCACTGGGTGCTTGGGAGTCGCGGGCCGACTCCCCATAGTCGGCTTCTTCGGAGTCGCCTCTGGGACTCGGCTTGGATGAGAGTCGCCTCTGAGACTCGGCCCTTCTTGGAGTCGCCTCTGGGACTCGGCTCGGATGAGGGCCGCCTCTGGGACTCGGCCCTTCTTAGAGTCGCCGTAAGTACTTGAGGGGCGCAGTCCGCCCTGATGTCTTGAAAGGTTCTGGGACTCGGGTTAGCCTACCCGTGGCCCATTACTCCGACAACCGGGAACTCCCCAAAATTTTCCTCCCCCTCGCTTCTACCACGGTTTTTTCCGTCATGGACGGCCCAAAGAATGTCATGCAGCTGCGTCTCCGGCCCGCCCAGGACAAAAAGCCCATTTTCTGTCATGATTTTTTGTCATAGAAGTAGGAGCCCACCACATCTATGATGATACCGGGTTCTGTCACAGTTATCGTCATAGAAGTGTCATATGTATGACAGAAAAAATTCACTTGGCCCAAAATGTCACGGACGTGTCTTTTTTTTGTAGTGGATAGTCAGCAATGATGGGCACTTCTGTGCCGTCATGGCTCGCCTGCTAGAACACCCCTTCCCCGAGCTCCACAAATATATCCAGATCTTCTATGAATCTAGGGTCAAGGGCCTGGTTGTGGTCCTCTGGCTGTGGTGCGGGACTGTGGAACTCCATGGTGATCTTCCACCATTCCTGTTTTAAATGGACGGATTAATATTCATGGAAACTAACTCAGGGAGTAAGTTGAGTAATGGGATGGAAACTCACCCAGCTGGGAGGGTTGTACATGGAAATCCATCTCTGGGCTTAATGCGAATGAACTCTTCTTTCTCCCCATTGTATAATCCGGACAATATTTTTGCCAAAGTGGTGGCTGTCACACCCTAGCTAGTCATGCATTAGATCGTTGCATCATGTTTACTCATTCATCAGAAACTTGAAATGGGGATGACAGAACCCCCAGTCCCCTCTGAAACCAACTAGGGCTACTAAAATAATTTTCCAATGAACCTGAAATGCCCTTCTAAAATGCCCATCATTTTTGTCTTGGTTCAGAACCTCTGCCAAAAATGGTGCACATTTTCCTAGGCCATCCTAGGGTTTTTGAATTAAATCATAGATATTTGAATTTGGGCATTTAAAATAATATAAAATATTTAAATGCTCAAATATCTCCAAACTAAAATGTTTCATGTTGGAAATAATCCAACTATGGACCAGGAATAGTTTGGTGATTTTTAAAGTTGCCTAGGTATTTTATTTAATTCAACAAAGTTGCAGATATATTAAATAAAACAGAAAACAGAAAAGAAAGGGGAAGACTTACCTGTGCGGCCCAGCCAGCTGGCCGGCCCAGCCAGCAACCGACCCAGCCCAGCACTGTAGCTCCCCGTCGTCTTCCTCCCCTCGCCCCGAAGCTGCTGCGTGCTCGCGCGCGCACGGCCGCGCGGCCACCTCCTGCTTGCCGACGCCCTCCTGGCCGCGTGGACGACGCCCGCAGCCCGTCCCGATCCCCCCTGCTCTCTCTCACTCTCCCCGGCTCTCTCCTTCCTCTCCCTCGCTCTCTCTCTCACACGGCCGAACACCACCGTCGCCACCGTTCGCCGTAGCAGTCGTCTCCGACCACCCCTCGCTCCCCCGACTAGCTCAGAAGCTCCGCCACAACTCCCTCTTCCTCCGCACCGCTCCACAGCTCCCCGGAAGCCCTGCATCGCCGCCACGTCGCCGTTCCCCTCTTCGGACTCCGACCACCATCGCCGTCAAATTCGTCGTCTCCGGCGCGTCCCCGAGCCCGCTTCGACGCCCACTGCAACCGCGGTGAGCCCCCGGAGCGTTTCCCCCTTCTTCCCTGGTCTCTCCCGACCTCTAGGCCCTAGCTCCACCTCGACCGAGAGCTCCACGCCGCCGGCGATGTCGCCGTCGTGGCCACGGTCGCCGTAGCGCCCAACCGAGCACACCATCGTGCTCCACACATCACCAGGAGCACGTAGAACGCACCAACGCCTCCCCAAACCCCCTGCAACACTGATCCCGACCGCACCCGAACTCCGGCCGCCGCAGCCGAGCTCGCCGCCGTCAACTCCGGCCACCCCGAGCCCAACCACCACCACCAATAGACGCGGCTCAACCTCAGCAACACGTAGATGCCTTCCGCCGTCCATTTGGTCGCCGGAATGGCAAAAAGCACTCTCGCCGCCGTCTCGGATCTCGCCGGCGTCATGTCGCCGGTGGGGTTTGACTTGACCGACCTGGGGTTTGACCCCCCAGGGTCACTGACGCATGGGCCCTGTCGGCCAGATGGTTAGGTTAGCGGTAACTACTGTTAGTCAACCCCCCTGACACTGACAGTGGGCCCCAGCGCCACTAATTAGTAATTAGAATTAATTTAAATCTGTTTAACCCCCCCTGTCACTGACGTGTGGCCCCCACACGTCAGGTTTGACTTCAGCCAGCCGCAGTTGACCTGCTGACGTCACACTGACGTCAGGCTGACGCAGTAATTGAATTTCTGGATTTAAATTAAATCAGGAAATTCCAGAATATTAATTAAACTTCAAAAATTCATAACTTTTATTCTGTAACTCCAAATTGGACAAATTATATATGAAAAATGATCAGAAAAATCCAATCTATCCATCTGTACCATTTCCATGCATGATCAAACAAGTTAAGTTGATGTTTTAATCAGAACAAGAAAAGGCACTTTAAAAGGCCATATTTGAATTTGAAATTTGAATCCTTGATTCAAATTTGTTCAAACACTTCTGGCTTTAGTTGCATTAGCCCAACACACTCATATTGCCATGTTTCATGCATGCATCATATTGTTGCACATTGTTTGGTGATGCTTGTATATCGATGTCCTTTGCGACAGGATCTATTCCCGAGGAGTACCGTGATTACCCTAACGAAGAACCGTATCCGTGCATCGAACCATCAGGCAAGCAACCAACCATTTGATCATATCGATACAATCCCATGTTCTCACTCCTGCTCTCTTTTACTGCATTAAGACAACGCGATTCAAACTGCTGTGTGCTGCGGTAGTTGAACCCATTTCCTCTGCATGACCTGTCATTGCCACAGTAACTAGATGAAACCCACTAGCATGTGTAGGAGTTGATTGAGCCTTATGTATGTGTTGTTCCTACCTTGCTATGCCTGCTATGCTTAGAGTTGTGTCAGGTCTGGTTCATCTGGGTGATGGGCTAGAGTGAAATGATTATGTCGGTAATGAGAGAGGTGTGGTGAACAAGATTTGGTAAAGGTATCGATGAGAGGCCATGTAGGAGTACATGGTGGGTTGTTTCATTGAAGCCGACCTTAAGCACTGAGATCTGTATGTGTGATTTAAGATACAGCTACTACCATGCATTGGGCCCGAAACCAATGGACCCTCTCGGCTTCTTATTCACCCTAGTTCTCCGTCCAGGAGTTGCAAGTAGTTTCTGGTGTTAGTAGCCTACTGGAGGCCGTGGACAGCGCTGACCGTAGGGGTGGGCTGTGATGCGGTAGGTACGTGGCACGGTGTACCGAATACCCGTTAGGTATCTCGGGAACCCTGTTCACATCATTCGGGGCCGTATGGGAAACCTCGGCCGGACTCCCTGCGGATGGAACCTGAATAGGCGATAAACCTAGACTGGAGGCTTAGGTGATTAGGTAGGTCGTGGCCGACACCCACGTTAGGCTTCCGCTTGAAGGTTGCCGAGTACATGTCGTGTAAACGACGGTAAGTGGTGAGAGCGTGTATGAAGAAGTACACCCCTGCAGGGTTAACATGATCTATTCGAATAGCCGCGTCCGCGGTAAAGGACTACTTGGTTGCCTATACAGTTCATAGACAAGTAAATGGAAACTACTAAAAGCCTCAAGATAAGTGTGAGTGCCGAGGATGGCTTTTCCGTAGGAAGACGGAGGTGGATCCTCGGTAGTGTATTGAAGTGGTGAGTAGTGGACTCGTGTGCGCAAAACATTTCAAGTTGGAGTATCGTAGGATAGTCTAGCCAAGAGTCAAAGCTAGCTTGCTGCAATAACTCCACCAACCCTTCTTGATACTATGCATGTATGTAGGATCTGATGTAAGTCTTGCTGAGTACTTTTGTACTCATGTTGCTATAATCTACATTTTTACAGAAGACGCTGCAACCCCTTCTGATGGGTTCTATGTAGACGTTGACATCAACGAGTAGGCTAAAGACCCAGGTGGTGACCCTGAGCTTGTGATGGACCACGTAGTATAGCTAGGCTTTCCAAGCCTCTTTTATTTTACTAGTTGTCTGTACCCAGACAATGTACTTCCGCTGCTGGCTTGTATGACTGTATGACTTGTATGTTGGGTCGTGAGACCCGTACCTTTGTGTATGATATGTATGGCTCCCTGAGCCTTAAATAAAGTAATTGTGTCATAGAGTCATGTTGTGATGCTTCGTTGTATTTGCACATATCGAGCATATTGTGTGTATGATTGAAATGCTTGGTATGTGTGGGATCTGACTATCTAGTTGTTTATCTTTAGTAGCCTCTCTTACCGGGAAATGTCTCCTAGTGTTACCGCTGAGCCATGGTAGCTTGCTACTGCTCTGGAACACTTAGGCTGGCCGGCATGTGTCCTTCTTCGTTCCTGTGTCTGTCCCTTCGGGGAAATGTCACGCTTTGAGTACCAGAGTCCTGTTAGCCCGCTACAGCCCGGTTTACCGGAGTCCTGCTAGCCCAGTGCTACAGCCCGGACCCACTTGCTGATGACCGACACGTTTGAAGCTGGGTCATGAATGCCTGTCCCTGTAAGTCTGTGCCACTTTGGGTTTACGACTAGTCATGTCAGCCCGGGCTCTTTATCATATGGATGCTAGCGACACTATCATATACGTGAGCCAAAAGGCGCAAACGGTCCCGGGAAAAGGTAAGACGACACCCGTGGGGATACCGTGCGTGAGGCCGCAAAGTGATATGAGGTGTTACCAGCTAGATCGATGTGACATCGAGTCGGGGTCCTGACAGCGTTGGCATCAGAGCCGGACTGCCTGTAGGTTCTCCAAGCCAAACTGGTCGATGTTGAGTCTAGAAATTCTTTAGTTATATGTAGGGGAATTGTTTGTGGGTTGGAACGTAAGGCTCTTTTTACTCCTTATACCTTATGACTTTCTGATCTGAGTCAGTCCATTCTTCCACCGGGGGTTAAGGAATTAGGATCTATTCTCTCTGTCAGGATCACGCGTTACTAATCAGTAGTACCTTATAAGTTTGATGGTTACCAGCCTAGTTCAGCTCTACTACCACATTATGTTGTTAGAATGGTTCCAGAACTTTGATGTGATGATGTTGAGTGTGTACGAAATCCTTTGTCAAATGTCTCAATATCCTTTTTGAGCATTTACAGCTGTTATGCTGCCGAAATTTTGCTAGAAATTCTAATGCCCTTGCATTATGATTGTGCTTTCAGATGACCACTCGCGACCTCAATCAAGTGGTTCGCCTGACTCGATGCCTAGATGTACCCGGCCATACTGCTAAGTTGGTCAGGGTAATGACTGAGGCTGGATATCGCTGGTATCCCGAGTACACGGTCGAAGAGCAATTCCGGGACTTCAATCAAAGCCAGTATCTCTGCACTGTCAGGATATTTCCATCTTATCCTGGATCCACTGAGCCTCTTCACTGCTCCTATGGACTCGGGGTTACTATTGAGATGGCTGTGCAGGATGCCGCCTACTCTATGATGACCATTATGCGAGTCAGATCTGGTTTATTTCGGGACTCTGATTTCCGGTATATGCCAGGATCACTTCCGGGAGCACAAGGATATCTCCAGGCTATTTATGCTGACTCCACTCAGGAGGATTCACGGACTCGCACCACTGCTGAGATGCTCGAGGATAAGGACCGTGAAAATCGGGCCTTAAGGTTAGAGCTCTTCAATACCCGTGCTGACCACTGGGCCACTTTGACTCGGTTCGCACCGGCGGTGCAAGCTGGATATTCAGATATGCGCGATCTCTATCCTGTGAGATCTGCTCTGCCAGACGTGATGGTTTGGCGTGATGTAGGAGGCATCACCCCACCTCGCGGTCCCCGTAGGCCACCGTTTGTTGGTCCAAGGCCTCATCCTAGCCCCTATGGTCCACAAGCTCCGCGAGATCGTCTATTTCCGGATGAACATGTTGAGCTTCCAGGCTATGGAGGTGACTTCTACGAGGACTACTACGGATCGGTCTGAGTTAGTGATAGTATCCTTAGTTCGCACTAGCTGTGTCGTCTATCATTCCGCATGACTCGTGGGATATGACCTAGTTTGTACTCCTTCCGGAGATGTAGAAAAATAATGTATAGGAGCTTGGAATGCCTCCGATGAGATGTAATCCTTTTCTCACCGTAATAGTACTTTGTTTGGTCTTGTACTAAACCTTGTATGGTGTGTATGACGATGGAATAAAAGAAGCAGTTTCTGTATCTACCATGTCATACGGATGATCATCTTGCATTCCGGGTTATTCCTTACATTATGTATCCTATGTCGGAATTTTATCATTCTGACTAATCATTTTCTTGTTTACCTAGGATGGTCAACACGCGCGCCAACCCTGCTTCCCAAGAGCAGGCCGAAGGCAGTGAAGCCAGGAATGAAAATCTGCCTCATCCTCCTTCACTAGCCGAGGTGATGATGGAAGCTGAGAGAAACAAGCGGGAGACAAACCGTTTGTTGGAGCGTATTGAGCAGAATACAGCACACCATCAGAGGGCTAACGTGGTGTCACTCAGTGATTTTATCAAATTGCATCCACCCACGTTCCACCACTCCGTCGAGCCTCTCGACGCTGATGACTGGCTTCGCAGTATCTCTCACAAACTGCGTTCCGCGCTGGTAGCGGAGGCTGACAAGGTCACCTTTGCTGCATATCATCTTGAAGGCCCCGCCAGTCTATGGTGGGAGAATTATGGAGCTATGCGCCCAGCAGGCCATGTCCCTACTTGGACTGAGTTCAGCGAGGCTTTCCGTGAACATCACATTCCGGAGGGTCTCATGGACCGTAAGCGTGAAGAATTTTGCAATTTCACCCAAGGCCGACTTTCTGTGGATGTCTATAGCAGGGAGTTTGGTAATCTCGCACGATATGCAACTGAGGAAGTGTCTACTGACGCCAAGAAGCAAGCAAGGTTCCGTAAGGGCCTTAGTCCTGAGCTTCGCCGCGACCTCCGTCTGCATGAGTGCACATCTTTTTCGAAACTTGTCAACAAAGCCATCAGTGCTGAAACTGGTCAGACTGACTATGACGCAACACGCAAGCATGGACGTGACATGGGTTCCTCATCCGGTGCTGGTCCTCAGAAGCGCCGCGTGTGGGTACCCAACACCGCCCTGCCACCCAGATTCACACCGAGGCCATCTTTCCAGGCGCCTCGCCCCGTTCAACAGTCTGCCCCAGCCAAGCCCTATGGGGGTCCAACCAATAATGCTCCTCCACGTACCAGTTCCGTGACTTGTTTCAAGTGTGGGGAATCTGGTCATTATATGCGTGAGTGTCCCCAGACCAACCCCAATCAATCTGCTAAAGCTGTTGGCCGTGGCAAGCCGACAGGAAAAGTGTTTCATGCTAAACCGGTCACCGCTTCACGTGGCCATGTCAACTGTATCTCTGCCAAAGAAGCTCAAGAAGATCCCAACGTCGTTCTCGGTACGCTTCTTGTTAATTGCCACCCGGCATCTGTTCTTTTCGATACAGGAGCCTCTCATTCTTTTATATCTGAAAATTATGCTCGTTTGCATAACGTTGCATTCTGTGACTTGCCATCCTCTATGGTAATTCAAACTCCGGGATCCAAATGGCAAACTTCTAGAGTAAGCCATGGAAATGAAATCCAAGTCGACAGACTTGTTTTCCTCGCATCTTTGATAGCCCTTAAATCTTCAGATATTAATATCATTTTGGGTATGGACTGGATGTCAGCTCATCAAGCCAAAATTGATTGCTTCTCTAGGACTGTTCAACTCACCCATCCTTCGGGGAAGGTAGTCAATGTCTTGACCCGAATAGCCAAGCGACAATTATATTCTCTTAACGCCAGCCCTTTGCCAGACCTTGAGGACGTTCCGGTAGTCCGTGACTTCCCGGATGTCTTTCCAGAGGAATTGCCAGGTGTTCCACCTGACAGGGATGTTGAGTTCGTAATAGACCTCATTCCAGGAACCGTTCCGATTGCTAGAAGACCCTATAAGATGGCACCCCTAGAACTAGCCGAGCTTAAGAAACAACTCGATGAATCCTTGAAAAAGGGTTTCATCCGCCCTAGTTCATCTCCGTGGGCTTGCCCCGTCCTATTCGTCAAGAAGAAAGATGGTACGGACCGGATGGTTGTAGATTACCGACCTGTCAATTTGGTCACAATCAAGAACAAATATCCACTTCCCAGGATCAACGATCTGTATGATCAGCTCGCTGGATCCTCAGTCTTCTCCAAGATGGATTTGAGGTTGGGATACCATCAAATCAAAATCAGAAACGGGGACATTCCTAAAACGGCCTTTGTTACTCGTTATG
This sequence comes from Triticum aestivum, assembly GCF_018294505.1. NCBI lineage: Eukaryota > Viridiplantae > Streptophyta > Magnoliopsida > Poales > Poaceae > Triticum > Triticum aestivum. Next base: position 708,806,110 of record NC_057798.1, on the reverse strand, counting down.
GCCAATACGAGTACACCGTCATGTCCTTCATTTTAACCAACGCTCCAGCCACCTTTTCTCGGTTAATGAACTCAATCTTCATGGAGTATTTAGATAAATTCGTCGTAGTCTATCTCGATGATATACTCATCTACTCCAAGAACGAGGAAGAACATGCCGAACATTTGAGGCTAGTGTTGAAGAAACTTCGAGAGCATCGCCTTTATGCCAAATTTTCAAAATGTGAATTCTGGTTGTCAGAAGTGACCTATCTGGGTCATGTAATATCTGGTAAAGGTATTGCTGTTAACCCTGAGCGAGTTCAAGCCATCCTTGATTGGACTCCACCCGAATCGGTCAAGCAAGTTCGGAGTTTTCTAGGCTTAGCGAGCTATTGCCGTCGCTTTGTCGAGAACTTCTCCAAAGTTGCCAAACCTCTAACCGAACTCCTCAAGAAAGATAAGAAGTTCGAATGGACTCCACAATGTGAGCACAGCTTTCAGGAACTGAAAAGACGCCTGACCTCTGCTCCCGTGCTGGTACCGCCAGACTTCTCCAAGGACTTTGTTATCTACTGCGACGCCTCGCGACAAGGACTAGGTTGCATTCTCATGCAAGATCGACACGTAATTGCTTACGCTTCACGGCAATTGCACCCACATGAGGAGAATTATCCTACTCATGATCTAGAGCTTGCAGCCGTAGTCTATGCACTTAAGACCTGGCGACATTACCTCCTCGGTAATCGTTGCGAAATATTCACTGATCACCAAAGCCTGAAGTACATTTTCACCCAACCGGATTTGAATCTCAGGCAGAGACGTTGGGTTGAATTGATTACAGACTTCGACTTAGGAATAACCTATACCCCAGGGAAAGCCAACGTCATGGCTGATGCGCTAAGTCGTAAATCTTATTGTAACAACCTGATGTTACAACAAAGTCAACCGCTTCTCCATGAGGAATTTCGGAAGCTTAACCTTCACATTGTACCTCAAGGTTTTCTCTCCACCTTGGTGGCAAAACCTACCCTTACGGATCAAATTATCAAAGCACAGAAGGTAGATCCGGGAATCTCCCGCATCAAGAGAAACATTCAGAAAGGAATTGTGAATTGTTTCTCCGTTAATGATCAAGGAGTCGTATACTTCGGGGATCGACTAGTGGTTCCCAAGGTGCGCAACCTAAGGCGATTAATCCTTAAGGAAGCTCATGAATCTCCTCTCACCATTCATCCCGGTAGTACTAAGATGTATCAGGACCTACGCCAGAGGTTCTGGTGGACTAGGATGAAGAGAGAAATCGCTCAGTATATTGCTAATTGCGACGTCTGTCATCGTGTAAAAGCAGAGCATCAACGGCCTGCTGGCACCCTTCAACCCTTAGCTATTCCTGAATGGAAATGGGATAAAATTGGTATGGATTTCATTACCGGTTTTCCCAGGACCAAGAGAGGGAATAATGCTATCTTCGTCGTGGTCGATCGTCTTTCCAAAGTAGCTCATTTCCTACCTGTTCGTGAGAGTATAACCGCTAGTCAGCTGGCAGATTTGTATATCTCCCGAATAGTGTCTCTCCATGGTGTTCCTTTGGAAATTAACTCGGATCGAGGAAGTCTTTTCACCTCTCGATTTTGGGAAAGCTTCCAAAATGCTATGGGAACCCGTCTCTCCTTCAGCACCGCTTTCCACCCTCAGTCGAGTGGTCAAGTGGAACGCGTCAATCAGATTCTAGAAGACATGCTTCGAGCCTCCGTTATCTCTTTCGGAATGGACTGGGAGAAGTGCCTTCCATTTGCCGAATTCGCTTACAACAACAGCTATCAATCTAGCTTGGGTAAAGCCCCTTTTGAAGTTCTCTATGGACGACGATGTCGAACACCCCTTAACTGGTCAGAGACCGGGGAAAGACAATTCTTTGGCCCGGATATGATTCAGGAAGCAGAAGAACAAGTTCGTATCGTTCGTGAAAAGTTGAAAACAGCCCAATCTCGTCAAAAGAGTCAATATGACCGAAAACATAAGGCTATGACTTTCGAGGTTGACGAGAAGGCTTATCTTCGGGTCACCCCTCTGAAGGGAACCCATCGTTTCGGTATCAAAGGCAAATTGGCTCCTCGTTACATTGGACCTTTTCGCATTCTTGCCAAACGAGGAGAAGTTGCCTACCAGTTGGAACTACCTCCGCACCTCTCCAGAGTTCACGATGTCTTCCACGTCTCTCAACTCAGGCGTTGCTTCTCGGATCCTATCCGTGAAGTGGACCACGAAACGCTTGATCTCCAAGATAATCTTACATATCGAGAATACCCCATTCGTATCCTCGATCAAGCCGAACGTACCACGCGACGTCATAATATCAAGTTCCTCAAAGTTCAATGGTCTCATCATTCTGAGGATGAAGCAACTTGGGAAAGGGAGGATCGTCTTCGACTCGAGTATCCCGCCTTCTTCTCGGAGGAACCCAAATCTCGGGACGAGATTCTTTTGAGTGGGGGTGAGTTGTCACACCCTAGCTAGTCATGCATTAGAGTGTTGCATCATGTTTACTCTTTCATCAGAAACTTGAAATGGGGATGACAGAACCCCCAGTCCCCTCTGAAACCAACTAGGGTTTACTAAAATAATTTTCAATGAACCTGAAATGCCCTTCTAAAATGCCCATCATTTTTGTCTTGGTTCAGAACCTCTGCCAAAAGTGGTGCACATTTTCCTAGGCCATCCTAGGGTTTTGAATTAAATCATAACTATTTGAATTTGGGCATTTAAAATAATATAAAATATTTAAATGCTCAAATATCTCCAAACTAAAATGTTTCATGTTGGAAATAATCCAACTATGAGCCAGGAGTAGTTTGGTGATTTTTGGAGTTGCCTAGGTATTTTATTTAACTCAACAAAGTTGCAGATATATTAAATAAAAACAGAAAACAGAAAAGAAAGGGGAAGACTTACCTGTGCGGCCCAGCCAGCCGGCCGGCCCAGCCAGCAACCGACCCAGCCCAGCACTGTAGCTCCCCGTCGTCTTCCTCCCCACGCCCTGAAGCTGCTGCGTGCTCGCGCGCGCGCGGCCGCGCGGCCACCTCCTGCTTGCCGACGCCCTCCTGGCCGCGTGGACGACGCCCGCAGCCCGTCCCGATCCCCCCTGCTCTCTCTCACTCTCCCCGGCTCTCTCCTTCCTCTCCCTCGCTCTCTCGCTCACACGGCCGAACACCACCGTCGCCACCCTTCGCCGTAGCAGTCGTCTCCGACCACCCCTCGCTTCCCCGACAAGCTCAGAAGCTCTGCCACAACTCCCTCTTCCTCCCCACCGCTCCACGGGTCTCCGGAAGCCCTGCATCGCCGCCACGTCGCCGTTCCCCTCTTCGGACTCCGACCACCGTCGCCGTCAAATTCGTCGTCTCCGGCGCGTCCCCGAGCCCGCTTCGACGCCCACTGCAACCGCGGTGAGCCCCCGGAGCGTTTCCCCCTTTTCCCTGGTCTCTCCCGACCTCTAGGCCCTAGCTCCACCTCGATCGAGAGCTCCACGCCGCCGGCGATGTCGCCGTCGTGGCCACGGTCGCCGTAGCGCCCAACCGAGCACACCATCGTGCTCCACACATCACCAGGAGCACGTAGAACGCACCAACGCCTCCCCAAACCCCCTGCAACACTGATCCCGACCGCACCCGAACTCCGGCCGCCGCAGCCGAGCTCGCCGCCGTCAACTCCGGCCACCCCGAGCCCAACCACCACCACCAATAGACGCGGCTCAACCTCAGCAACACGTAGGTGCCTTCCGCCGTCCATTTGGTCGCCGGAATGGCAAAAAGCACTCTCGCCGCCGTCTCGGATCTCGCCGGCGTCATGTCGCCGGTGGGGTTTGACTTGACCGACCTGGGGTTTGACCCCCCAGGGTCACTGACGCGTGGGCCCTGTCGGCCAGATGGTTAGGTTAGCGCTAACTACTGTTAGTCAACCCCCCTGACACTGACAGTGGGCCCCAGCGCCACTAATTAGTAATTAGAATTAATTTAAATCTGTTTAACCCCCCCTGTCACTGACGTGTGGCCCCCACACGTCAGGTTTGACTTCAGCCAGCCGCAGTTGACCTGCTGACGTCACACTGACGTCAGGCTGACGCAGTAATTGAATTTCTGGATTTAAATTAAATCAGGAAATTCCAGAATATTAATTAAACTTCAAAAATTCATAACTTTTATTCTGTAACTCCAAATTGGACAAATTATATATGAAAAATGATCAGAAAAATCCAATCTATCCATCTGTACCATTTCCATGCATGATCAAATAAGTTAAGTTGATGTTTTAATCAGAACAAGAAAAGGCACTTTAAAAGGCCATATTTGAATTTGAAATTTGAATCCTTGATTCAAATTTGTTCAAACACTTCTGGCTTTAGTTGCATTAGCCCAACACACTCATATTGCCATGTTTCATGCATGCATCATATTGTTGCACATTGTTTGGTGATGCTTGTATATCGATGTCCTTTGCGACAGGATCTATTCCCGAGGAGTACCGTGATTACCCTAACGAAGAACCGTATCCGTGCATCGAACCATCAGGCAAGCAACCAACCATTTGATCATATCGATACAATCCCATGTTCTCGCTCCTGCTCTCTTTTACTGCATTAAGACAACGCGATTCAAACTGCTGTGTGCTGCGGTAGTTGAACCCATTTCCTCTGCATGACCTGTCATTGCCACAGTAACTAGATGAAACCCACTAGCATGTGTAGGAGTTGATTGAGCCTTATGTATGTGTTGTTCCTACCTTGCTATGCCTGCTATGCTTAGAGTTGTGTCAGGTCTGGTTCATCTGGGTGATGGGCTAGAGTGAAATGATTATGTCGGTAATGAGAGAGGTGTGGTGAACACGATTTGGTAAAGGTATCGATGAGAGGCCATGTAGGAGTACATGGTGGGTTGTTTCATTGAAGCCGACCTTAAGCACTGAGATCTGTATGTGTGATTTAAGATACAGCTACTACCATGCATTGGGCCCTGAAATATGACCCCGCTCGACTTCTTATTCACCCTAGCTCTCTGTCCAGGAGTTGCAAGTAGTTTCTGGTGTTTGTAGCCTACTGGAGGCCGTGCACAGCGCTGACCGTAGGGGTGGGCTGTGATGCGGTAGGTACATGGCACGGTGTACCGAATACCCGTTAGGTATCCCGGGAACCCTGTTCACATCGTTCGGGGCCGTATGGGAAACCTCGGCCGGACTCCCTGCGGATGGAACCTGAATAGGCGATAAACCTGGACTAGAGGCTTAAGTGTTTAGGTAGGTCGTGGTCTACACCCACGTCGGCTTTCGCTTGAAGTCTGCCGAGCACATGTCGTGTGCAGACGCTAAGTGGTGGAAACATGTATGAAGAAGTACACCCCTGCAGGGATAACATGATCTATTCGAATAGCCGCGTCCGCGGTAAAGGACTACTTGGTTGCCTATACAGTTCATAGACAAGTAAATGGAAACTACTAAAAGCCTCAAGATAAGTGTGAGTGCCGAGGATGGCTCTTCCGTAGGAAGACGGAGGTGGATCCTCGGTAGTGTATTGAAGTGGTGAGTAGTGGACTCGTGTGCGCAAAACATTGCAAGTTGGAGTATCGTAGGATAGTCTAGCCAAGAGTCAAAGCTAGCTTGCTGCAATAACTCCACCAACCCTTCTTGATACTATGCATGTATGTAGGATCTGATGTAAGTCTTGCTGAGTACTTTTGTACTCATGTTGCTATAATCTACATTTTTACAGAAGACGCTGCAACCCCTTCTGATGGGTTCTATGTAGACGTTGACATCAACGAGTAGGCTAAAGACCCAGGTGGTGACCCTGAGCTTGTGATGGACCACGTAGTATAGCTAGGCTTTCCAAGCCTCTTTTATTTTACTAGTTGTCTGTACCCAGACAAAGTACTTCCGCTGTTGGCTTGTATGACTGTATGACTTGTATGTTGGGTCGTGAGACCCGTACCTTTGTGTATGATATGTATGGCTCCCTGAGCCCTAAATAAAGTACTTGTGTCATAGAGTCATGTTGTGATGCTTCGTTGTATTTGCACATATCGAGCATACTGTGTGTATGATTGAAATGCTTGGTATGTGTGGGATCTGACTATCTAGTTGTTTATCTTTAGTAGCCTCTCTTACCGGGAAATGTCTCCTAGTGTTACCGCTGAGCCATGGTAGCTTGCTACTGCTCTGGAACACTTAGGCTGGCCGACATGTGTCCTTCTTCGTTCCTGTGTCTGTCCCTTCGGGGAAATGTCACGCTTTGAGTACCGGAGTCCTGTTAGCCCGCTACAGCCCGGGTTACCGGAGTCCTGCTAGCCCAGTGCTACAGCCCGGACCCACTTGCTGATGACCGACACGTTCGAAGCTAGGTCATGGATGCCTGTCCCTGTAAGTCTGTGCCACTTTGGGTTTACGACTAGTCATGTCAGCCCGGGCTCTTTATCATATGGATGCTAGCGACACTATCATATACGTGAGCCAAAAGGCGCAAACGGTCCCGGGAAAAGGTAAGGCGACACCCGTGGGGATACCGTGCGTGAGGCTGCAAAGTGATATGAGGTGTTACCAGCTAGATCGATGTGACATCGAGTCAGGGTCCTGACAGTGGCAGTGTCCAGACCCTTCCGACCGCAGCGGGTGGCATCATCTTCTCTGTTGTAATGCCACATAGGATGCCCTCGGTATTGGAGTGGCTGAACCCCTCGCATTATGGATATCATCATAACCTCGACTATTGGCGATCCGGACTGAGCGAGCATATTTATCTTGCTCGTCAATTGACGGACTTCTGTGCTATCTTCCTCCCTGAGGCTCCGGGGACGCCAGTTGAGGCGTTTCTTCAATGGAGCGCTTGAAAATTCAGTAAGACCCATTCGAACTGGGTCGGGAAGGGAGACGTCTTCAATATAGAACCATCCGGAAGGCCATTCTTCAGATGCCTTCTTCGGCGTCCCGGACAGATATCCAGTCCCGGCGATGCGCCATATTTCAGCACCACCCACCTGAAATATTGACCCCTCTTAATTACGAGGGACGAGGCAGAATAGCTTCTTCCATAACTCAAAATGGGCCTCGCAACCCAAGAATAGCTCGCAAAGAGCAACGTAACCCGCAATATGCAGGATGGAGGCAGGAGTAAAATTGTGCAGTTGGAGGCCATAATACTTTAGTAGACCTCGGGGGAATGGATGGATTGGAAATCCAACACCTCTCAACAAGTAGGGAACAAAGCATATCGTTCCCCCTGGATGGGTTAGGGAAATTCTCCGTCTGCTCCCCACCATCAAAGGAAGCCAATCTGGCTCGAACGGGGACTAGATCTGCGGAGGGAAGAGATCTCTGTGTTTGCAACTTCACCAGTTGGTTATCGGATACTGAGCACTTTTCCCAATCACCCTGTTTGGGGTCGTGGGGGCGGGAGGGAGAGCTAGGACCGCTAGCCATGTTGAGGTGGCTTCTGCTGGCAAGCTCCGAGGATTCCTCGTTTGGGGGAGATGGTGTGGATTAGATCTGAAGATCCATGTCTCTTTAAATAGACAATTTTCTCACATGGTCAGGGTGGTATGTGCAAAAGTGCCCCGACCTCTCGTATTCGCTCGACACGTGGAAGCCGAAATCATGAAGGCGCGGAAGCCGATGCGTGCGACATTCAATGAAAAGCCGGATACAGATCTTTAAGTCAGGTACTTTGAAGTAATCGGAGAGGGAACCCGCCTTGCAATGCCGAAGACAATCTGCATGCCTGACACCTCGTCATTGAAGCCTGGTTCGGGGGCTACTGAGGGAGTCCTGGATAAGGGGATCCTCGGACAGCCGGACTATATACATGCGCCGGACTGTTGGGCTATGAAGATATAAGACGAAGACTTCTTCCCGTGTCCGGATGGAACTCTACTTGGCATGGAAGGCAAGCTTGGCGATTCGGATGTGTAGATTCCTGTAACCGACTTTTTACAACCCTAGTGTGACGCCCGGGTATTTGAGCTACAGTAAACCTCTGTTAATGATGCCACATCATGATGGTTACTGTTGCTAATCTCGTGTTAGTTCAAAACCGATTCAAATTCAACAAAAAATCGAGTCAAACGATAAATTCTTCAAACGTTAAAACTAAAATGTTCAAAATGGGACAAATAAATCCTAAGTCCAAATGGTGGAGGAACCACATTTTAGTAAAAAGATTTAAAGCACTAAAATGATTTAAACAGTAGCTAAACAACTATTTAAACGACTTTGGTATTTTATAAAATACTAGACTATTTTTATCAGGGTAAAACTTTTTATAGTAGTGGATTGTTCTGAAACATTATTTTAGGGGCTATACATATATTTGTCTAAAATTAAAATTAATGTGTAACTAAAATAAAACAAAAAAGAAAAATATGAAAAGGTAAAAAAAGGAAAGGAATAAAACAAACCCCCGACTGGGCCTCTTGGCCCAGCTGCTAG
>NC_057798.1:708795602-708796990 GCF_018294505.1 Triticum aestivum | reverse complement strand
GACGCCATCGTCCCGCCCTACCTCTCCACCACCGGTGCCTTCGGGCCTCACCGCGCCCCGTGGTCGTCATCCACCCCACCAGCGCAAGGCCACGGTGCCCCCCATCATCGAATCGTCGTCGCTCCTCAGCGTCGGCCAACAACATGACGACCGCGTCGACTTGCTGCTCCGACGCCTCCACGCCCCCCCCCTCGAGCTCGCACGCGACCTCCCCTGTGAGCCCCTTGCCCAATCCCCCTCCGCCTCCCACCGTAGGTCGCCGTCCGCGCTCCGACCCTGCTCCGCCCTGGACGCGTCGCCCCGTGCCCGTGCGCGGCCTCGCCGTGTTTGCCCGCCACCATGTGTGGCTGCGCCCGCGCCGCGCCTGAGCCCCGTCCCTGCTCGCTACCATTGCCGCCTCCTACTGCTACCGCCTCCGAGCGCAGCTAGTCACGCCCGTCGCCCTGCACCCATTGTCGCCGCTCCTCCGGAACTGCTACTACAGCTGGCGCCGCCACGCAGCCCCGGCCCCGACCGCCGCCGTCTCTCGACGGCCCCTGCTGCTCCGGCCACGGCCTTCCCCAGCCCCCACACCCGGGCGGGTTTGGCCACGCTGGGCGCCCGCACCCACCACCCGATAGTCCAGTGCCCACTGTGGCCTTCGGGCCCTTGACAGATGGGGCCCACGCCCCTGTATTGTTAAAAAAAGAATTAAAAGGAATTATAATAAAAATATTAGTTAATTAATTAATTAAAATAATCAATTAACTTAACTAACCCTATTCAGTTAACTAATTAACTCTAATTAAACCTGCTAATTAAAAGTTAACAGATAATTAGTTTTCAGCCAATGACATGTGGGACCTGCCTGTCAGTTTGACTAAGTCAACTAACTGGTTGACTGATGACATCACGCTGACCTCATGCTGACATCATAATGGCATTTTTTTAAATTAAATTAATTCTGTTAGTTCTAAAAATGAATTAGAAACTTTGAAAATTAATATTAAATAATCCGTAACTCGGATGAAAATACTTTGTACATGAAAGTTGCTCAGAACGACGTGACGATTCCGGATACGCAGTCCGTTCGTCCGCCACACACCCCTAACCTATCGAACTCGCAACTTTCCCCCTCCAGTTCATCTGTCCGAAAACGCGAAACACCGGGAATACTTTCCCGGATGTTTCCCCCTTCACCGGTATCGCCTATCCCTACGTTAGGTCACCCCTAGCACAACGTATTGCCGCGTCTTGCTTTGTGTTACATTTGATTGCTCTGTTATTTATTGTGTTCCCCCTCCGTTACTCCTTTCCGGTAGACTCTGAGACCGATGCTGATGCCCCTGTGGTCGACTACGTCACCGACGACCCCTCCTTGTCTGAGCAACCAGGCAAGCCCCCCCCCC
>NC_057798.1:708788828-708795409 GCF_018294505.1 Triticum aestivum | reverse complement strand
CCCCCCCCTTGATCACCAGATATCGCCTATTCTCCTCTATACTGCTTGCATTAGAGTAGTGTAGCATGTTACTGCTTTCGTTAATCCTATTCTGATGCATAGCCTGACATTGTTGCTACATCTGTTGATACCTTACCTGCAATCCTAAATGCTTAGTATAGGATGCTAGTTTATCATCATTGGCCCTACATTCTTGTCAGTCTGCCTTGCTATACTATGGGGCCGTGATCACTCGGGAGGTGATCACGGGTATATACTATACATACATACATACTATACAGATGGTGACTAAAGTCGGGTCAGCTCATTGAGTACCCGCAAGTGATTCTGACGAGGGGGCTGAAAGGACAGGTGGCTCCATCCCGGTAGAGGTGGGCCTGGGTTCCCGACGGCCCTCGACTGTTACTTTGTGGCGGAGCGACAGGGCAGGTTGAGACCGCCTAGGAGAGAGGTGGGCCTGGCCCTGTTCGGCGTTCGCGGACACTTAACACGCTTAACGAGATCTTGCTATTTGATCTGAGTCTGGCTACGAGCCTATACGCACTAACCATCTACGTGGGAGTAGTTATGGGTATCCCGACGTCGTGGTATCAGCCGAAGCACTTCAGACGTCAGCGACAGAGCGGCGCGCGCCGGATTGGAACGTAAGCCTGCTCTTGTATTAAGGGGGCTAGTTCTGCTTCCGGCCGCCCTCGCAACGTGCATGTGTGCTATGGGCGATGGGCCCAGACCCCTGTGCGCTTAGGTTTAGACCGGCGTGCTGGCCTCTCTGTTTTGCCTAGGTGGGGCTGCGACGTGTTGATCTTCCGAGGCCGGGCATGACCCAGGAAAGTGTGTCCGGCCAAATGGGATCGAGCATGTTGGGTTATGTGGTGCACCCCTGCAGGGAAGTTAATCTATTCGAATAGCCGTGATCTTCGGTAACAGGACGACTTGGAGTTGTACCTTGACCTTATGACAACTAGAACCGGATACTTAATAAAACACAACCTTCCAAGTTCCACAGACAACCCGGTGATCGCTTTTCTACAGGGCGACGAGGAGAGGATCGCCGGGTAGGATTATGCTATGAGATGCTACTTGGAGATGCTACTTGAGGATGCTACTTGGAGGACTACAATCTATTCTCTTCTATATGCTGCAAGACGGAGGCTGCCAGAAGCGTAGTCTTCGACAGGATTAGCTATCCCCCTCTTATTCTGGCATTCTGCAGTTCAGTCCACTGATATGGCCTCCTTACACATATACCCATGCATATGTAGTGTAGTTCCTTGCTTGCGAGTACTTTGGATGAGTACTCACGGTTGCTTTTCTCCCTCTTTTCCCCTTTTCCCTTCTACCTGGTTGTCGTAACCAGATGCTGGAGCCCTGGAGCCATACGCCACCGTCGACGACGACCCCTACTACACCGTAGGTGCCTACTACTACGTGCAGCCCGCTGACGACGTCCAGGAGTAGTTAGGAGGATCCCAGGCAGGAGGCCTGTGCCTCTTTCGATCTGTATCCAGTTTGTGCTAGCCTTCTTAAGGCAAACTTGTTTAACTTATGTCTGTACTCAGATATTGTTGCTTCCGCTGACTCGTCTATGATCGAGCACTTGAATTTGAGCCCTCGAGGCCCCTGGCTTGTATTATGATGCTTGTATGACTTATTTTATTTGTAGAGTTGTGTTGTGATATCTTCCCGTGAGTCCCTGATCTTGATCGTACACATTTTGCGTGCATGATTAGTGTACGATTGAATCGGGGGCGTCACAAGTTGGTATCAGAGCCGACTGCCTGTAGGAATCCCCCTTCCATACTCCTTGGCCAAAGTCGAGTCTAGACATTGCAAAACTTTTACTAACATGGTTGTGCGGCCCATGGGCCCACGTCACCATTGGGTGGTATTAGGATCTTTTATTCCTCGACCTATACTCTGGGACTCTGAGCTCTCTTCTATTCGGGTTAAATGATTTCGCTAAAAACAAAACTAACTCTAGGTTCTCGCAAGTACTTTCTCCCGGAGAGCCACTTGTTACCGATGACCGCCTGCTGCACCAGAAGATTCCGAAGATACTCTACGATGTGCTCTCGAGACTATGTGCCATCGCTTTTGCAATTCACTTCCATCGATAAATCCCTCTGGATAACTACTTACACCTATCATTCATATTGTCATCCCCAGTTGCTCTTGTTATTACAAGATGTCCTGAAATACTCTTCGATATTCCGAGAATTCTTTACGCTTACTGCCCTGCAGTTCCTTGCTGCATGAATACCCCTACGGATAATTATTCGCGCTTGCCGAGTATCCGCTCATCCCCAGTTGTTCTTGTGTTTCACAAAAGTCTTCAAAATAATATTCGATCTTCCAAAAACCCTCTGGAGCCTTTGGCTCTTGAAATTCTTGCTTGCTTGCATTATGGTTAATCCCATAAGTCTCGTAGTCTTAATGACATTCATTGTCATTATCAATTTGAGTCTGTTGACTCAATATGTTTGCGAATACACGCAATCATCATTGATCCTTATAAATTACCTTTCCGGCTGAGCTTCCATTCTTTTAACTGGAGTTGGTTCTCGACCAATCCAATTGTCGTTGGTTGTACCCTAAGGCTATTCAACCTATCCATCCCTAATCAGAGCATTGCTTTTGATCCCTTGATTTGGAAATCATAATTCCTTTGCATTTGACAATTGAGTTAGTCAGTTGTTTCTATAATCTGATCTCCTTGCATTCTTCTTCCTATAGTTGAGTACCGATACTCGTATCAGATCCCTTGTGGACCATCAAGTCCTTTGTTGGATTTATCTGACAACGCCCTTCATATTCAATAACCTTGTGATCCTTTCCTCGGATACATAATGCCTTTGGTAAATTGTATCCTCTGCTTTTCTCAACCATGCTCTGCCATCGAGTTTGTGTTATTTACTCTTGAAACTTGTGGTATATGTTTCTAAGAAGCCCCTATGGGTTGAACATATGCCTTCTCTAAACCGTGTGAACCCGAAAGTTTTCACGAGTCATCCCCTTCTGGTGCTTCACCAGACAAAATTTCAACACTACAACTTCATCGAACGTGAGAAGTGAATGAAAGGTTATGCATTGGAGAAGTGGGAGTCGACCTTGAACTTGTGTTCATGCCCATGGACGCGATATATATCCTATCATGAAAGCTTCTTGTAACAATAACTATTTCCTTGATAACTAACCTATGGTATCTGTGAATTGATCCCTTGCAACCGTGGTTCCGACCATGATTGTTCTTCCTTGATTCCATTTCTCGGACAAGTTAAAACAATTTTCTTCTATGGATTAATACACCCGTCCAATCTTTACTTTGATCTTGTGTCGAGTATTACCCCCTGGTATCCCAAGATTATCATGGAACTGCATAACTTCTTACGAGTTCTTCATCTAGTGCTACATTCTCATTGATTCCAATTTTTCATGGGCTCTGAGTTATTTAACACTGAAAGACATCGATAACTGAATCAAGTCTGCACTGCGATTCAACAACTCTTAGTAATCTTCAATGCTTACGAGTTTGTACTCGATAGTGTCATTCCCAGCTGATTGACTACATCATCATCGTCAGGCTGACTGCTTGACCATTCTACCTATGTCCTTCATCCTCGGGACACAATCCCGACAGTGCTCTAAGCTTACATCAAACCTTCACCATCATATTGTTTGTCTTGAGAGACAACTCTGAATTCTGAGATCGCATCTTATCTATGGTTATAATAACCTTTTGCTTCACCATTCCCTTGGCTTGATGTCATCGCCGAGCGATTGCATCCTCATGGAGCCTCTCGACAAGATTTGTCGTGATCATCATCAACATTTTGACCCCTTCCAAGATACTAAATTGAATTCATTATGAGAAATACCATCCTTGCCCTCGATGATCTGTGTTATCATCGACCACCTTATTGACTTCCCTCCAACACAAACGTATTCGTGTTTTGAGTTATACTTGGAGATCCTTGCTATCCAACATTTGTTCTTCTTTACCTTGGATTATTACCATCTTTAATGTCAAGAAAGTCGTGAGGATTTCATCACCTCTCAAGGATTCTTGATACAGGTAATACTTCTCACCGTCACCTTTCTTTCTTGGTCCCCGTGTTGGTTCTAACCGGGATTCCAACAAGTGAACGGTAATGCGTGGATTTTGTACTTCTAACAACCCTATTGCTTTGAAGTTGATGGTTGATGGTTCGTTCTTAGACTATTGGTTGTTGAACCACCATTCTAACGTTGATCATGCTACCTAAGCCCATCTTTCGGGTGCACCTTTCAATCAATGTTCAATTGTGTATGCTTTCCTCGAGCATACATCATTATATTATATCATTTGATCTGACAAATGTTATCTCCTTGTTCACATAATTGTGGAAACCCATCCTTTCGAAATCTCGATAAATTGTCAGTGAGTTCATCAACTACCTCCTTATTCCTTCATTGGTTTAATGATGAGCTCTTGTTCTGGAACTCCCTTCCATAGTACATTTCCTGAGAATCTTACAATGTCTTCTTGTCAAATTGTGTTGCACCTTTTCTTCTCAGGCATCCAAATGTCTCAGGTATCCTGGCACCAATCAGATCTGAATCTCGGCCAGATATGATGGTTGGAACATGTTTCCAAGAGTTATACATTGGTCTTTATATGACCTGGTAAGGTGATGTCATGCCTAGCACACCTGACCGGAGGACCTATTGTTATAGTTTCCTTTTGGCAAGGTTAGTCATTCTTCCGTGAGGAAATTGTAAGACTTATTCTATAAGTTATTCCTGATGGATCCTTTTTGTCTCCAAAGTCTGATCTTCACCTGTTGACTATGTCAATGCTATCTCAAAGCATGACTATGGTACTCCGATTTTCAACAGGAACATTTGAAGCCCAATGTTAAATGTTTCCTGCTCAATTATCCAAACATCGATGTATGGGTAATGTCATGAAAATTCTCTCCCGTACCTAAAGAGTTTTCTACATTATATCCTGTCATGGATATCATGCTCTACTTGTCTTTGGGAAGAATATACCCTTGAAATATGTGTTTAAACCCATTTTCCTTTCCTTTGTTCTGTTTAATCTGATAATCATAACTGCCTTTCCATTGGTTGGCTTAACGCGTCTTGTGATCTATATGATCTAAGCGGTAATATTCTCCTGCTTTTGTAAACACCTCGGTGTACAATTCTGTCAGCAAGACCCTGTTACTATTGTTGATGACATTTCGGTAGCCACCGATGGACGAGAACCTTGCCTATTGGCCCGCCTCGTCAACGAGCAGGAAAATGGTTCTCTTTGTCCCTCGCCCTTGGTATCTATGTTGTTGCCGACATAGCTGACAGGCTATCCTCTGACATGCCTTGCTTACATGATCTTGCAAGACGTCACTACCCTTCCTACTTTAACCCACATGGTGGGCCCATAACCCACAGTTCCACAGGATCGAAACCTGACTCTCCTATACACCCCCTATTCCAAAAGTTATTCCTCGTGTGTGGCCTTGTATGTAATTCACGGACCACCGTCCTAGTGATCTATTCTGGTAACAGACGCAATACTCAATCTCGTTGCTCTGGACCCCTTTCGCGTGTTGTTTCAGACATCGAACGATTGCCTATCCGTTTGAAACTTCTCATGGTACCTTCGCACATTACTCTTGATGTATTTTATATGTTCAACTCGAGAGATAATCTTATATTCATTCATGGGTTATCCCCAGATTGTTTCCCTCATAAGCATTCTGTCGTAGCCAAGCTACCCCTTACCTATTCGTAAGTACGTTGGAGTTCCCGAAGAAAAGGACGACTTCACCATGATGACCTGAAGCGGAGAAATGAAAACATCAATGTAATGGATCGACCATTTCGAGAAGAGCAAGCAAGACCGAGAAGACTCGTAAGAATTTCGTAACCAGATCTTTCCCCCTTACTCCCCTCTTAAATCTCGGGACGAGATTTCTTGTAGTGGAGGAGAATTGTGACGCCCGGGTATTTGAGCTACAGTAAACCTCTGTTAATGATGCCACATCACGATGGTTACTGTTGCTAATCTCGTGTTAGTTCAAAACCGATTCAAATTCAACAAAAAATCGAGTCAAACGGTAAATTCTTCAAACGTTAAAACTAAAATGTTCAAAATGGGACAAATAAATCCTAAGTCCAAATGGTGGAGGAACCACATTTTAGTAAAAAGATTTAAAGCACTAAAATGATTTAAACAGTAGCTAAACAACTATTTAAACGACTTTGGTATTTTATAAAATACTAGACTATTTTTATCAGGGTAAAACTTTTTATAGTAGTGGATTGTTCTGAAACATTATTTTAGGGGCTACACATATATTTGTCTAAAATTAAAATTAATGTGTAACTAAAATAAAACAAAAAAGAAAAATATGAAAAGGTAAAAAAAAGGAAAGGAATAAAACAAATCCCCGACTGGGCCTCTTGGCCCAGCTGCTAGCCAGGCCAAACCCCAGGCCGGCCCACCCCCTGGCCTATAACCAACCCGAGTGAAACCCTAGCCCGATCCCACTCTCTACTCCCCCGCCCCCCTTCCCACATCGCTCGATCCCCACCCT